>NC_057804.1:250627977-250632896 GCF_018294505.1 Triticum aestivum | reverse complement strand
TAGGACATTGATAATATCATAAGAAAAATTGGTCTATCAAACATGCATATTCATTTGAATTTGGGGACACGTGTAATGTTATTTAGTTTATCAATATTAGTGATCCATAGATTTTTTTTAATTAGAGACAATGCATGGTTTATATGCAATTAATGTCTCAATGCTATTACACTAACATAGTAAAAAACGGTATTACACTAAATGTTGCGTGTGTCAAACACATTGTACGTGTTTGAGAAGTTAAAACCCGCATTAAACACACATTAATTGGAGATAGTTAGCATGGAATACATACATTGGATTTCAAATAAAGTTCTTTCAAATATTTGGAAATTCAAATTAAGATAGATTCAACCTTATGAACCTAAGATCATGCCATTTGTAAACCATATTTATGTATAAAGGTTGTTGTGATTTTCATAGTATATGTAAAGAAATGATGTATATAGATTTGTATTGGAATACAAAATGGATCCTGCCCGAAAAAAGAATAAAAAATGCATTCGAATTGCGTTGGCATGGTAAACATGCAACCTTTTTCTCCAAAAATTTGAACGAAGCAGCGAAACTCGCTGTAACCACCCAAAACTAAAATCTCTAAAGATGGAAATTACTGCCTATCCGTGACACGCAAAGCCTATCGGCTCGATTTCTATAGGTTTCGATAGGGGTAGGCTTGTATTTCACTCAAACGAGACATAACGCCTCCGCCTCTCACCCCGATTCATACATGGTGGGCACCAAAACACAATTTCTCCTTGGCCAAAATCGCCTTTCACCCCAATTCATATACGGTGGGCGCCAAAACAAACTCTCCTCGGGCAAAATCTGCCTCGGCAAATATTCGGTGTATGCGAGATTACCTTCCTATCCCCAACCGACCAATATTGTTGTGATGTTTGAAAATTTAAATAGGGGCTAAGTTTGTAACTTTCCCCGCATTTGAGACAAGTGTGCCCCAAAGACATGGTTCCCCCTACCTCTCTCCCTCCATTTCCCCATTCGTACTTTGTGGGCGCCAAAACACCTCTCCACCCCAGCAGCCTCCTCCATCCTCCATACCATCCACCGCTGTCCTCCTCCACCATGCCAGAGCTGATACCTCGACGCTGTCGTCCATTAGAAGAGATCGACCTCTCTCATCCATGGCTTCGGACTAGAATCCTTGCATCGCGTCCTCCCGCTTCATCCGCGCCGTCATCCACCTTGCCGGGGCTGCTCCTACGACTGTCTCGTCCACCACATCGAGATATTTCCTCCGCCTCCATCGTCCGCCCTCCTAGATCTGCTTCCACGTTGCCAACAACCATCGCTACTGTAGCACCCTCAACGTCTCAGCAAATGCTTACACGGTGCCACACCAGAGGCGGTACTCTTTTATATCTACTCAAGTTATTTATCTCAGCAAGAAAATAGATCGTCACTGCTTTACTGTGATTTGTTGTCCATTACTTAGAATCTTACTTGTTAGTTGAAATCAAACATTGGTTGCGAAGTTGCCTTTGTCCAGTTTGCACCTTCAGATCCGCCATGGCACGCTCAACACTATACTCGTAATGCTTATGATTTTCCCCTTTTATAATCCACATTAGCTAAATGATAGTCGACTAAATTTCAATCTGGGGTCAGTCCATTTTTGGGACTTCGCCGGAGTTCGCCGGAGGGAAGGAAGGGGCTCGCCGGAGGGATGACCATTATCTATCTTAGGGTTTCGGGTGGTGATAGTGGATTCTAGGGGGTGGTCGTCGGGCTATTTTGGGGCCTTGTCGGAGGCAAACTCGACGCGGGTGGGGGTGGTTAGAGGAATGGTCGGGGGCGACGGAAGACCGGCTGTGGTAGGCGGTTTAGGGGAGGGCGGGGGCTGGTGGTCCGACCGGCGACCCATGCGGTGGTCTGTAGGGGAAGAATAAGAGGTGAGGAAGAAGAAGGGTTAGGAGAGGTAGGACCTTCATCCAACTTCCTGAAATGGTCGACTGACCCAAATGACGAAAGTCAGGCAACTTGCATGTAGACATTCCCTTTATATTCAGTACCATCATCCTAGGTGCTTCGAGAGGTGCTAGCACTGCTGCTTAGCCCATGAAGCTAAACAACATGCCAATCATAATTCCAAACTTAGTTGCTCAAATACAAATTTGATATCATGTTGATATTACTAATATAGAGAACATTTTATCGGCCAGCTAATGGTCCTACTTTACTTTCAGAAAGCACGTGCGCCACATAAAGAGATATAGTAGGGAGTTGCATTCTTTATGCTCTCTAGTTCATTATGTGTGCGCAACGAACATTTTATTATCCAAAATCCGATTGCTCTTCTTTAGCATGTTCCTCTTCTATTCTTCATTAATAAGTACCCTCTCCGCTCCTAAATATAAGTCTTTGTAGAGATTCCTCCATGGACTACATACGGAAAAAAATGAGGGACTATACACTCTAAAATGTATCTATATACATATGTATGTGATCCATAGTCAAATCTCTACAAAGATTTATATTTAGGAATGGAGGGAGTATAATAGTAGTACAATATGTTAATTATAGTGAAGAGGAGCAAGGACATTTGCAGTGTACAGGTCTTTTCGGTCACTTGTTGTGGACACTGTCAACTATTCATGTTGGTCTGCCATAATATCGAGGAAATGCTGGGAGATGTGTCGCCTTTGAGAGTTAGACTGATAGTTATAGTGTTGTGCCTTCAGTTGAAGAGAGTTGGTATCAGAAGCCATTCCTGCCGTACTGGCAATACTAGCCCATATTTTCCAGCAAGTTCCACTTTCCTGATTTTAGTCATGAGGCTTAGGGTTTTCCCATTATATCTATACTATGGTCTATGTAGGTTCTATGTGTTGTACTAGCAGCATACCACTCTTGAAGCTAAACAACATACCGATCATACATCCAAAGCTTACTTCTTCAAATATGAATGTGATATGATACTGCCATTAGTTAACAGACACACATTTAGTTGGTCAGTTAATGCTCCCACTTGAGTTCCCAAAAGCATGTGGCCACATATAGAAAGACATCATGGAATCGCATTTCTTTGGGCGGTCTAATTCATCATGTGTGGGAAACCAATATTGTATAGAAATAAGTGGAATCTCAATAATATGCTTCCCCTTCTATTATTTAACATGTTCCTCTTATGCTCTTCTTTAGTAAGTATAGTATGTTCATTGTGGAAGGGGAGTAGGGACATCTGCAGTCGACAGCTCTATTGGGCCACTTCTGTTAGATGATTTCAGCACTTCGAGTTGGTCTGCCATAATATCCAGGAAATGTTGGGAGCTATGCGGTCTTTGATAGATTAGACTGATAGTAGCAGCAGTGCACCTTCAGATGAATAGAGATGGCATGTAGGTGAACGATAGGTTTTAAATTAGTAGCGACAATACAACCCTGTATTTTCCAGCCAATTCCACTTTCCTGATTTATTTATGATGGTTATGGTGTACCCCTTTTTATACACTACGATCTGCCTACTGGCTGTGCGCTCTCGTTATCATGGTTTGGCAACAAATTTTCTATACGGTATATTATGAACCTATAGTCTTCCAACCATCCTTACATCTGGAGCTCCCAACAGGGAGCCTATTTATCATGTAGTTGTGCTAGATTATATTAATGTACGCACCATATTATAGCACACATGGGCTCTCTCATCAGAATCCAGTGATATCACACAAGGGTTTACAGGAAGCCCCTATTATATTAGAATATCCTCTGCATTACAAAGATAATCTCACTACTATTTATGTTTTCATGCTTCTAGATATTGTACGTAATCACAATGAAGATAAGAATGCGCACATCCGAAGAATTTTACAGAATAGTTCAATGGGTAACAAACTTGGTATCAAGGGATTGAGGTCCATTCTGGATGCAGTGAAACCCACTGTAACGCCCTCGATGCGGCTATAGCTCCCATGTGTCGAGGCACGACTTAGAGGCATAACCGCATTGAAAGCAATGTCGCAAGTCAGGCAATCATTACAACATCCCATGTAATATATATAATAAAAGGGGGAGATAACATAGTTGGCTTACACTCGCCACGTCACATCAGAGTACATAAATAACATCCATCAAACAAACACTCATGGCCCGACTACGGCGCCAAAATAGAAAAGACCCCCAACATGCGACAAGGTCCTGAATCGATAACCCCAACTAGGCACCACTACTGATCATCTGGAAAGGACACGTAGTATCGCTGAGAGTCCTCGTCGAACTCCCACCTGAGCTCGTAATCGTCAACTGGAGCAGAATCACCTGGACCTGCATCTGGAGTTGAAGTATCTGTGAGCCACAGGGACTCAGCAATCTCACACCCACGCGATCAAGACTATTTAAGCTCATAGGAATGGATAAGGCAAATATATGTGGAGCTGCAGCAAGCGACTAGCATATATGGTGGCTAACTTATACGCAAAAGAGAGCGAGAAGAGAAGGCGAAGCGCGAGCGAGAAGCTAAAGGAACACCCTGCGCAAGCATAACTCCAACACCGTGTCCACTTCCCGGACTCCGCCGAGAAGGGGCCATCACGGTAACACACACTGTTGTTTCGTTTTAATTAAGTTTAATTAAAGTTATCTACAACCGGACATTAACAAATTCCCATCCGCCCATAACCGCGGGCACGGCTTTCGAAAGATCAATCCCTGCAGGGGAGTCCCAACTTAGCCCATGACAAGCTCTCACGGTCAACGAAGGAATAGACCTCCTCCCAAGACGTTCCGATCAGACTCGGTATCTCGGTAACTCAAGACACTTCGACAGGTTAAAACAAGACCAGCAACACCGCCCGAATGTGCCGACAAATCCCGATAGGAGCTGCACATATCTCTTTCTCAGGGCACACTCAGATTGTCTTAGGTACGGGTAGGCCAGCCCAGAGTTGCCCCTGGTAGCCACC
>NC_057804.1:250625490-250627967 GCF_018294505.1 Triticum aestivum | reverse complement strand
GACAGGTTAAAACAAGACCAGCAACACCGCCCGAATGTGCCGACAAATCCCGATAGGAGCTGCACATATCTCTTTCTCAGGGCACACTCAGATTGTCTTAGGTACGGGTAGGCCAGCCCAGAGTTGCCCCTGGTAGCCACTGGTAGCTGACAGGTGGACCAACACTCAGAGGAGCACTGGCCCGGGGGGGGGGGGGGAAAATAAGATGACCCTCGGGCTCCAGAAACCCAAGGGAAAAGAGGCTAGGTGGCAAATGGTAAAACCAATGTTGGGCATTGCTGGAAAAGCTTTAATCAAGGTGAACTATCAAGGGGTTCCCATTATAACCCAACCGCGTAAGGGACGCACAATCCGGGAACATAACACCGATATGACGGAAACTAGGGCGGCAAGAGTGGAACAAAACACTAGGCGAGAGGCCGAGCCTTCCACCCTTTACCAAGTATATAGATGCATTAAGATAACATAGCAATATAATGATATCCCAACAAGTAAATAAATGTTCCCACGAGGAACGGCTCCAATCTTCACCTGCAGCTAACAACGTTATAAGAAGGGCTGAGCAAAGCGGTAACATAGCCAATCAACGGTTTGCTAGGACAAAGGTGGGTTAGAGGTTCAACATGGCAATTGGGAGGCTGACAAGCAAAAGGTAGGCATCGTAGCAGTGGCAAAGCAAAAGAGCGAGCAAACTAGCATATCAAAGATAGTAGTGATTTCGAGGGTATGATCATCTTGCCTGCACAGTTGTCAGAGTTGACTGGATCCTCACAAGCAAACTCAACGGTCTCCTCAGTAGCGAACTCGTCTCCCGGCTCTACCCAACAAGACAAACAAGCAACAAGGATACAATCAACCACGGGCAAGACCAAGCAATATGATGAAATGACGATATGCTATGCGGATGCGATGCGGGATGCAAAATGCAAGATGTGACAGGAAATGCATGAACCTGGCATCAACTTGGGAAACCAAGTGTGCCACTGGATAGAGGGGATGAAATCGCTTGAAAACGATATAAAGATCATAGGAATCGGAGCTACGGTTTGGAAATGGCGAGCGTTTTAAGATATGACAACGGTCTGCGATTTACAGCAAGTAGGCATCTAAATGCAACGAAATGAACATGCTACAGCCACCAAACATGAAAACAAAATACATGGCAGTGATGTACACAAGATGGTTGACAAAACACTAGCACTGAGCCATAGGCAAATTAATCCATTAAGAGGTTCAAACAAGCATGGCTAAAACGCAAATGCACAACAGATTTCAGACTTAGTGAAATTAACACTAGTCTGAAATTTCAGATCACGATGCTCTCTTCGGAGCAGCAAAACAACATGATAGAAAACCTAAACATGACAAGTAAGAACATGGCATGGAGCTACTCAACAAGCTTAATAAAACACCCAAAGTGACCTGGGGCCAAAAGGGTTCACAAAATACTCTACCGAGCTCACGAACATTGCTCGAACACAATCAGTTTTCAGACTTAGTGAAAACTGAGACATGCTGAAATTTTAACTCACGAAGGCATGTAAACGAGCTCGATGCACTCACTACGGTGCAAGTCATGGCAAGGAAAGCATATAACCAGCAAGAAGGCACAAAGTGCTAGCTACACATGGCAAGAACAAAGGCATAGCATGCATGGAACACTAACGGTAGCATCGGCGAAATCGCAAACAAGTTGACGATCTGCCCAGATTAACAACGAAGCAAAAGTTGAGCTCAATTGAGTCAACCTAGAGCACTCCACAAATGCCAACAAAGACATGGATGGATAGAGCATGACATAAATATCAAAACTCCCTTACTGATCATCCTCAAAAGAGGCACGGATCACTAGGAAACAAGCTGGACATATAGCATCATGAACTAAAATATCCCAGACTTAGTGAAAATCACTAAGTCCCTGAAATCTGCAATCTCAGGTACCTCTCTTCGCAAGCTTGCACAAGACAACACACACATCCTAAAAATGCATGGGTGGCACCTCTGGAAAGAAGACAAGATGCTCCACAATTCATCCCAAAGGGGCACAGGCATATCATGCACGAATTAAATATAGCAAAAATGACAAAAGTGCATGATGAACTAACGGATCTGCAATTTAACTCACGAAGCCTCCTTCTAACAGCATTTTGGGTATCAAGATGACCTCAAATGCAAATGATGCAATGGAATGAAATGATGTACATGTCGAGTCGAAGATTCTTATATATCATATGCCCAAAACGGAGCTACGGTTGCGGAGATACAAGCAGTCAAAGTTAGCACGAAACTTAGGGTTTCGGGGGAGAGAAGTCAACCAAAAACACAGATCCAGATCGGGATCTCGCGGGTACTGTTCACCGGCGCGTTTCCCGAGGATGACCAGCGCCGGAGCTCATCGGTGCCGGCCGGAGTGGGGGAAGAGGAGGCCGGGGTGAGGGAGAGGAGGCCGGGCGGCGCCGGAGGAGGAGGCGGCGACC